>NC_088681.1:72135632-72144642 GCF_950023065.1 Planococcus citri
CATACTAGAAGGTCTTCTTCGATTTCCTCCAGAGTGAAGACTCCGTTGGAGGTCGTTACTAACTCCCCCCAGCTTCCCCTCTGGAGTTTCTCGTTCAGTTCCTTTTCTTTCCTATCTAGCAAGATCTTGACTTCGGCTGGAGTTGACGGTGCAGCTTCCATGTACTCCTTGTATGGGAGAAGGGTGGCCACGGCCGCCGGCCCAGCTGGTCTGAAAAACCTCTCTTTGACTGCCCTAAGGACTAGGTATTGCATTGGTTCGATAAACTTGTGGTGATAGAAGAGTAGAGAGAAAGGGTGTCCCAACTGCCCACTAACTAGTAGTTGCTCCAGGGCCCTATCCACTATCCTACTGGCATCGTTTTGATGGTCAATATCGTCAAAGTATTTTCCTAATATCGATTGGGGGCTAATAGGGTTATCTGTTTTGGTTGGTTTTCGGGCATGGTCGTAGGTTTTTTGGACTGTCGTTATCCTGTGGAAGATGTCCTCCAGCTTTTCGGTGTTTTCGTGCGGTCCTTGAGGCATGTATATTTTTCCGGCAACCAGCTCCCTTGAGCCCCCGGCTTCCGCTGGATTTTCTCTGACCACCGGTCGCGAAGCATCATGCCTTTCGGCACTTATCAACACGGCGGTCGTCATGGCGCCATTGGATTCCGGGTTGGTATCTCGGTCATATTCAGAGGCCCAAGCTGCATCTTCGTATGTGCTCTGGATTCCATCTTCCGTTAGGGTCAGGTTTCCAACGTTCGGGGTATGTTGTATGGGTTTGGTAGTTGGTTGTTGTGGGGTTAACTCTCCGCTGTCGGCGTTTCCTTGGTCCACTGCGGTACTTTGTTGCTGTTCTTTCTTTTTTGTCAGCCTTAGCGCCCTCAAGGTGCTTGAGGCGCATTGAGACAAAGTTGGTTCATTGGATCTGCTTTTCTGGCTGTCGTTCTCGGGTATTGGTTGTTGATTTGTTGGTGTCGCGGGGAATAGCTGATAGTTTGGTACTGGTCCGCTTGGTATAAGGTATTTTCTATTCGCGTCGCTGGAGTTGATAAAGCTTACCAGCGGATTCACGTATTTGAAACCTATCGGGGTTGGATTGTATGTATTTTGGGATGTTGTAACATTTATTCTTGTTTCGTTGGTTTCTGTAGGGTTTATGGGGGGGTTAATTGTGGGCGCCGGATTTTGCACAGGGGTCCCTATACTCCAGGGGCCCCTGTATTCATGGAAGGTTTGATTGAGAATTTCGGGCGACGATTCGGATGACTGGAAGGAAGATGTGCTGCTTTGAAGGTCTTCCTTTCGAAAGCGCAGTCTTCTTGCGGGCTTAGGAGTCACGGTGACTTCGTTGATTGTGTTGTTTAGCCATTCGGGTCGAAGGTTTCTTTGTTCTTCCTGTTCTTCTGCCACCTCCTCGACGGACTCTTCTTCCTCTATTTCTGTTTCAGGTTCAGCGACAGATACCCCTTCTTTCCACCTCAGTTCCTCCCTGAGTCGGAACAGTTCGGCGGTGAACTGGGATATCTGCTTCATGTTTTCTTCTTCGGTGTTATAGATTTCGATATCGTAATTTCTTCTTATTCTGGTTACTTGGTTGTTTTTACACTTTTCACCAAGGTGAATAAACGTCTGCTCTCTGCCACAGAGACAGCGTTTCTCCTTGATGACGAAGAACCTTTTGAGATACGAGGAAAAGAATCCGTGCTCCGTGAGAGCTTGAGTGGTGTAGAAGTTTATGATTAGGTTGGACTCGAGTCGCTTTTGAATGTTCGGGATCCACTTATGCGTCACCCGTCCAGTCGTTTCTTCGTCCCAGCGCCTCTGCCAGATTTCAGTGATTACTTCATCCAGCTTGGCGCTTAGTTGTTTTTTAGTTAGAACATCGCCATGGTAGTTGTAAACGTTTTTGTTGTTATCCGTTGGGTGTTTGTATATCAGCGAGACCACGCCGTACAAGTTCGTGAGTGCGGCATGTGGTCTCACTTCAATGTCCAGAGTTCTTTTGATCGCTGTTTTCTTTATGGCCAGATCGAGTGGCGGCAGCCCGGCCAAAACCGAAGCAGCCGCTCCTGACACTGTAGAATATGCTGATATGATCTTCAGACAGTACAGTCTTTGGACCTTTACGAGTAGATCCTGGTTTTTCTTCAGGGTAAGACCGGTGTGATGGGCAGCAGCTCCATAGTAGAACAAGGAATTGATCAGGCCCATCGACATAATCCTGCGAGCTTCGTATCCGTAGCCGAAGGTTCTGCCGAATAGTCTGTTTATGATGTTTATCGCTTTCATCGCCTTGCTATGCATCGCTGCATAGTGGGCTACGAAGTTTAGTTGATTATCGAAAACTATGCCGAGGTACTTCATCTCATTTGACGGCCTTACCACCTGATTATTAACCAGGATCTCGATGTTTGGTACGTTTTTCCTTGTGAACACTGTGAGTTGGGTTTTCGCTTCGTTCAGCTTTAGCCCGAGGGCTTCAAGCTTCCCGATTAACTGCTTTATGGCTTTGTTCATAACTTCCTTCAAGTACTGGGTGTTTTGGCTTCTAAACACAAACAACAAATCGTCCGCAAAGGCTATTGCCTTCGCGGCTCTATATTGGTATTTCAGTATCGTGTTATACACGCATATCCAGAAGAGGGGCCCCAAGACAGAGCCTTGAGGACACCCTTTGGTGGCTGTAGTGCTGTATTTATTGTTGTTGTAGGTATAGCTGATTTCCCTGTCTACCAGGTAGTCAGCTACAATCCTTATTAGATCACCGTTTACTCCTAGTTTAGCCAAAGATTCGATGATGATATTGTGAGGGATGGAGTCGAAGGCAGCCGATACGTCAAAGCTGACCGCTGCGACGTATTCGCCTTTCTCCCATCCCTTCTCGATTTCCGTTATCATGTCGAGCAAAGCATGGTCGGTCGATAAACCCGACCTGAAACCGTACTGATTTGGAGTTAGTAGTTTGTTTGTTTCCAGGAATAAGGAGATTCTTCTATGTAGGAGCTTTTCGTATATCTTACCCATTGTCTTGAGCAGACAAATGGGTCTGTATGATTTAGCGTTGTCTGCTTCTTTACCGGGCTTCTTGAGTACTACCAGTCGTGCGTTCTTCCAGGCTGATGGGAAGTAAGCAAGGTCCATGCACGCCTGATAGACTTCTATTATCGTGTTTGGGTTGTATTTATAGATTATCTTGAACATTCTATTGTCGATCTTATCAAGACCAGGGGCTTTCCCCGGCTTGAGTTCGTTGACGATGTCCTTTAGTTCTTTTCGGGTAATTGGTTCAACGCACGTTTGATTTGGCTGCTCCAGTATCTCTGCTAGTTGTGCACCCGTATCGATCTCGTCTTCCACATCCTCTTCGAGCAGGGGAACACCGTCTTGCGGGAACATACTGTTCAGTAGAAACTGGATGTTGTCTTGTTGGTTCTTCGCTTGCGAATTTTGGAGTAGAGGGATTGAGTTGCTATTGTCTTGTAAGAGGTTCTTCACCGCATCGTACGGTTTCCCCCATGACTCTTTTTGAGTCACGAAGTTCTCCCATGCTTTGCGCTTGGCTTTAATGGTTTCGTACTTGTATTTTTTCTCTATGTTTCGAAAGGTTTCGTATATGAGGTCGTATTCCATCGTATTCTTCTGCGCTTTCGATGCAGCTTTCAGTAGATTGTTCTTTATCCGCTTCATCTTCTCTAGTTTCTCCGTCCAGTACGGAAGCTGGGACTCCTTGACGGGTATCTTTGCTTCGCTTTTGACGGCTTCTGCTAGAGATTCGACTTCTTCTATCCAGTCATCGATTCCGGCTTTGGATCTTTCTTGGAGCATTGGCAGTGGCGTGACTTTTAACGTTTCCTCAATCAATTCGTAGTCGTAGATGTGGTTCGTTTCTCCCTCCTGGACCTGATGACCCACCGTGAAGGTTATCATTTTATGATCCCTGATAGAGGAGAAATGAACTTTCCAGTCGTGTATTTGTGCAATGCAGTTGTCACTTACGACGGTATAGTCTAATATGGATTCTACCCCAGGTCGATGGAACGTTGTTTCTTCTTTGTTCATGACACACAGAGTATTGTCTGCCACGAGCTCGTCGAATAAAGTATCTCTCTCACTGGGTATGTTGTTTTTGTAGTATTGCATGAATGAGGAGTACACGTTGAAGTCACCCATTATGACTAGTTGTTTGCCTTGCATCTTCTTGACCAGCTTGCTGAGTTCGCTAATTTTTCTGTTTATTTTGGTGTTGGGGGAACAGTAGACGGAGACGTAGATATGCCCCTCCATCTCGATGGCGACCATACTGCCACCTTCCGTGTAAATCTGATTGTACTTCAGTGTGTTGCGGATCAGCAAGGCTGCCTTTCCGCTCACCAGTGAATTGTACCCTTTAGCCTTTAGACTGCCATTTTGGAGATAGGGTTCTTGTATTGCTGCTACATCTGTTTGGTTTTTCATCATGTGTTCTATCGTTCTGCGCTGATAGTCCTCGGAGCCACCCAAGTTTATCTGCACAACGTTGACTACTTGTTTAGTTTTTGGGCTATTATTATCTAAGTTGTTCTGTTTGGTCTTTGATTTTGCCTTGGTTTTATTGTCCATCTCCGTAATCGGTATTTTCCGTAATCGACTTGATATGATTTAGAAGGCATGGACACTGCTGGGAGTGTGTGGCGTGTTTAGTTTCGTACTTGTTGTTTTTATTGTTGGTATTGGCTCGGATGCAATTTACACAGTCGGTGGGGCTGTATGGTACCTCGTGCTCTAGCTTGCAATGTTTGGCGACATGGCCGTAGGAGTGGCATTTAAGGCACTTGACTGGCTGCACGCTGTTTTTGACCGGACACATGCTCCAGCCACGCTCCAAGAAGATCTTTCCGAATTTCCTGACCAGAAGTTGCCAGGTTCTAGGGGTCACGGTGCAGATAGCGAACAACCCGGAGGACGGGTCGTTATATTTATATTTCATTATCCTTACGAAATGGGCCGCTTCGCCGGTCGCGTTCAGGATAGCTTTATCGACGTCCTCCTTGACTGCGCCGTCCGGCAGACGATGCACCGCAAGTTGGGGTAATTTTTTTGTACGTTTAGCTACTGGGTCCAGTTGGCCTTGTAGTTTTTTGGCTATGGAGTCGATTTGCTCCTGGCTCTTGCAGGCGACAATGACCGCTCCGTTTGTGGTAGGTCTTACGTATTGCACTCCCATTTCGTAGGGATTGACTTTTTCTTGGAGTAACTTGACCGGGTTGTCACCCGATTTCTTCGGTTTTAGGATAATGGTGTGGTTATTGGGTTTTGGTTGCTGTTGCTGTTGGGGTTGATATATGGTTTGTCTTTGCGAAAGCTGTTGCTGGAGAGGAGGGAAATTATTCAATCCTACCGGCGCCTTCACAATTTGGGAGAAAGAGAGGGGTATTTTTTGGTTTGGCTTATTTACATCAGTTTTCGAGTTTTGGTTTTGGCTTTGGTTTTGGGGTTTGGAGGCTTTTTTCGCTACTAATGATTCAGCCAGCTTTTTGGCTTGCTTAGTCACCTCATCCTTAAGCGAGTTTGACATATTAGTCGCGATTTCTTCCATTTCATCTAAGTTTTTGTTTAGGCCTTCCCTAATACTGCCTTTTAGGTTAAGAGCTTCCAGTAGGAGGTCCCTGCATTTTTTTATACGTTTGGCAAACTTAGCCTTATATTCAGCTACTGATTCCGCCCTTGGGGGGGAGGACTTTTCACCGTTACCATCATTGTTTTGGCTGCTTTTTGGGGGTTTCTTACGATTGCCCTTATCTTTCTTATCTTTTTCGGCTTTTCGGTTACTTGAGGGTGCGTCCGAAAACTGATCTTCATCCGAAGAGTCCAAATCAGACTTCGTTTTCCTTTTTCTCGTCATTTTCTAGTCCGGATTTTATCGGAATTCAGAACGGATTGGGGTAATATTCTAGGCCTAGGCTAAAGAACAAAACCCACGGAGCGGATTTTTTAATTTGACCCTGGGGTCAGGGTCAGCAGTTTTTCCTAGTTAGCGGATCTGAATATGGGTACTTTTGCCCCTGGTTGGGCTCAAAAAATCCTAGCTAACCCTAGCGATTTTTCGCCGAAGAAAGCAGGAGAAACGAACTGCAACTTTGGGGTCAAAGGTCAAAAAACGAATTGTGGAGGGGATTATTGACGGATTTTGTCGTATAGCGGTTAGATGGCTTAGTTTCCAGAGTTAATATAGGGAAACCGTTGAAAAAAATCGAAATTTTCCCATAGGTCAAAATTTCGTATCAAGGTCAACGGTTTTTCACTTTTTTCTCCGCCGTTTATCAACCGATTTTTTTCGAACTTAGGGCCCTGGATTAGGCCTTGGCTACTGAATAGACCCACGAAGACCGAATTTTAAAAAATCCCATAGGAAAAAAGTTTGTTCTTTTGACCCTAGTTTTTGAAAATTTTCGACCAGCTGGACCTATTTTTCTTGTCGATTCTTATTTGGGCACACGAGACGAGTATGTAAACCGAGTTTCACGTAAATCGCGCCATAATTGCGGAAAACACAAATATACAGTTTTTTGAAAAATTACAACTCACCAATCTAAGTAGGTCAAACTTCAAAGTTGCTGTATTTTGGAAAGTTTACCACTTACGGCCACACGCGATATATCGTTTTATTAGTTTTATTACACACTACAAATAAACAGTTTAAAAAGTTTAAATAAAAGCACTTTAAGTTTACTTTAAGAGGTCACCTTTTTCAGAGGTCAAACTCCAAAATAGATCGCGTTTCTTAATTATCTCGAAAACTAAGGGTTTAATCAAAAATTTTCAAGACGCGAAATGTTTTTAAAAATTGATTTTCTATAAAATAGACATATAAAAAGCGACACTCGCGCACAAAAAAGTTTTACCAAAGTTCTGAAAGTTCCATGTCATCTTGCAGTAATCCAATGTCAAACTTTAAAAATTCACAGAACCCAGAGTTTTGAACTTTCACGCACTCGCGATATCACAATTTGTTCGTCTTACCGAGCACTACAAAGTTACACTTTGCACCGAACGATTAAAAGCACTTTAAGTTTACTTTGAGTGGTGTCCTTTTTTAGAGGGCATCACTCAAATACATCGCGTTTTTCAAATTACTCAAAAACTAAGCCCTTGAGAGAAAATCTCCAAGAGGCAAAAAGTTTTTAAAATTAAAATCTACACAAGTTACATGCAAAAAACACCGCGCTCACGCACCAAAATTTTCCCAAAATTGGAAAATTTCAAAGTTAAAGTACACATCAACATGGCGAAATTTGAAACTTTAATAGCACCTCGAATTCCGGCCCGATTTACGCGTACGATATCTCAAAATGCGCGGCACGTAATTGTCTATATATCCGCACAAAAAAATCGGCAGAAACTCGCGAAAAAACCGCCCAAAATTACGATTTTCGGGAGCTGCACATTTTACATGTCCGAACACGTCGACTGAGTATGTGGCACTGAGGTTAGGTTAGGTTAGGTTAGGTTAGGTTAGGTTAGGTTAGGTTAGGTTAGGTTAGGTTAGGTTAGGTTAGGTTAGGTTAGGTTAGGTTAGGTTAGGTTAGGTTAGGTTAGGTTAGGTTAGGTTAGGTTAGGTTAGGTTAGGTTAGGTTAGGTTAGGTTAGGTTAGGTTAGGTTAGGTTAGGTTAGGTTAGGTTAGGTTAGGTTAGGTTAGGTTAGGTTAGGTTAGGTTAGGTTAGGTTAGGTTAGGTTAGGTTAGGTTAGGTTAGGTTAGGTTAGGTTAGGTTAGGTTAGGTTAGGTTAGGTTAGGTTAGGTTAGGTTAGGTTAGGTTAGGTTAGGTTAGGTTAGGTTAGGTTAGGTTAGGTTAGGTTAGGTTAGGTTAGGTTAGGTTAGGTTAGGTTAGGTTAGGTTAGGTTAGGTTAGGTTAGGTTAGGTTAGGTTAGGTTAGGTTAGGTTAGGTTAGGTTAGGTTAGGTTAGGTTAGGTTAGGTTAGGTTAGGTTAGGTTAGGTTAGGTTAGGTTAGGTTAGGTTAGGTTAGGTTAGGTTAGGTTAGGTTAGGTTAGGTTAGGTTAGGTTAGGTTAGGTTAGGTTAGGTTAGGTTAGGTTAGGTTAGGTTAGGTTAGGTTAGGTTAGGTTAGGTTAGGTTAGGTTAGGTTAGGTTAGGTTAGGTTAGGTTAGGTTAGGTTAGGTTAGGTTAGGTTAGGTTAGGTTAGGTTAGGTTAGGTTAGGTTAGGTTAGGTTAGGTTAGGTTAGGTTAGGTTAGGTTAGGTTAGGTTAGGTTAGGTTAGGTTAGGTTAGGTTAGGTTAGGTTAGGTTAGGTTAGGTTAGGTTAGGTTAGGTTAGGTTAGGTTAGGTTAGGTTAGGTTAGGTTAGGTTAGGTTAGGTTAGGTTAGGTTAGGTTAGGTTAGGTTAGGTTAGGTTAGGTTAGGTTAGGTTAGGTTAGGTTAGGTTAGGTTAGGTTAGGTTAGGTTAGGTTAGGTTAGGTTAGGTTAGGTTAGGTTAGGTTAGGTTAGGTTAGGTTAGGTTAGGTTAGGTTAGGTTAGGTTAGGTTAGGTTAGGTTAGGTTAGGTTAGGTTAGGTTAGGTTAGGTTAGGTTAGGTTAGGTTAGGTTAGGTTAGGTTAGGTTAGGTTAGGTTAGGTTAGGTTAGGTTAGGTTAGGTTAGGTTAGGTTAGGTTAGGTTAGGTTAGGTTAGGTTAGGTTAGGTTAGGTTAGGTTAGGTTAGGTTAGGTTAGGTTAGGTTAGGTTAGGTTAGGTTAGGTTAGGTTAGGTTAGGTTAGGTTAGGTTAGGTTAGGTTAGGTTAGGTTAGGTTAGGTTAGGTTAGGTTAGGTTAGGTTAGGTTAGGTTAGGTTAGGTTAGGTTAGGTTAGGTTAGGTTAGGTTAGGTTAGGTTAGGTTAGGTTAGGTTAGGTTAGGTTAGGTTAGGTTAGGTTAGGTTAGGTTAGGTTAGGTTAGGTTAGGTTAGGTTAGGTTAGGTTAGGTTAGGTTAGGTTAGGTTAGGTTAGGTTAGGTTAGGTTAGGTTAGGTTAGGTTAGGTTAGGTTAGGTTAGGTTAGGTTAG
>NW_027045093.1:0-2547 GCF_950023065.1 Planococcus citri
TGTTTAACTACTGGGGCTATTACAGCACATGGAGCCTACTTGAGGGGATTAAACGCGATAGTACAGATCGCTGCCTCCGCATGTAAGCTAATACAGCTGCGACCGCGGGCGGAGCATTTGACAGTATCGTAGAAGTAGAGGAAGTGGTGAAGTGCATGGATCGTGGTACTGCAAAAGAGGGACATTCGAGAAGTAGGTGATTGGTGGATGGGGCGCTCGGTTGACTACAAAAGGGGCAGACATTTGGGGGTTCCTGGCTCGTGAATATGTAGCCGTGCGAGAGGGTTGTATGTCCTATTCGGAGACGATTCAGGACAGAAAAATCTCTGCGGGAAACTCCGTCTGTGGGCCACCAAGGCTCCGTGGTTGTTTTTATGCTTCGGAGAAATGTACTTGAAGATCTCCATTCCTGTTGCCATTCTTCTCCAGTTTGCTGCATAAATAAATGAGCCAATGTAGGGGGAAGAGGGGGGTTGTGTGGCATTGGAGAGAACAATGTCGCCTGAGCTGCTCGATTGACACGCTCATTGCCTGGAATCCCAACATGAGCCGGCACCCATAGGAAGGACATTTCGGAGTTTAAATGTGATAACCTGTATAATAGGTAATGTACCTTCCTTACCAAAGGGTTGTTGGATTTAATCCCCGAGATGAGTTGAAGGGAGTTTAGAGAGTCAGTTATGAGTAGGGCCTTTTGGGACTGGGGGTTGCTATCGGTATAGTGTTGGATGCAAAAGACTATCGCGTATATTTCAGCGTCCAGTGCTGTACAGCAATCGTGCAGTCTAACTGACTCTGCTGCCCCTGAGACTTCGAAGGAGCATGCCGCCGGTGACTGATAACCTATTGCCTTCGCTCCATCTGTGTAGAGGCATGCATGGTCTGTGTAGCTCGCTATGATATTTGTTGCTATTTGTGCTATGTTTGGGGGGTATTGAGCTTTGTTAAATTTTGTCAGCGATATGTTGATGTTTGTGATTGGCTGACTCCAAGGTGGTGCGGTTGCTGCGAAGTCTGGCAGAGTTCTTGGGATTGAAAAGATTTGGAAACGACCCATAACCGAAAAAAGTTCGGGCACTGGGTCATTCCCAAACCTCATATTAGGAGATATTGTCGGGGTTTTGGTACTACTAAGGAGGGTGCTCATTTCTTTAAAGTTATAGTACTTCCTATAGTAGGACAGCGGGGGACAACCTGCCAGTGCATACAAACTTATAACCGGAGAAGAGGGATGAGCAGAAAGGATAGACCGGAGGGCAGCAGAATGTATAGGATCTAAGGATCTTAGCACACTTTTAGCGGCTGAGGAGTACACCTGGCACCCGTAATTAATTCGTGAAAGGATAATCGATCTGTAGATTGTAAGAAGTAATTTTGGGTTTATATTGTACTTGTAATTTGATAGATATTTCAGGATAGACAAGGATTTTAGGCACTTGGTTTTGAGCTCAGCTATGTGAGAGCGCCAGGAAAGTTTTTTATCAAATATTAGGCCTAGAAACTTGACTGATGGACGATTTGGGATAGGAAAACCATTTAGACTCAGGAATACGCTGGGAAGTGGGTTTTGGCGTCCCCTGTGAAAATCAACACATATTGTTTTTGTTAAGGAAAAGGTCAGACCGTTATCATTGGACCACTTTTGTAAATTTTCAATGGATTTTTGGAGGATATTTTGAGCGTTTATAGGATGGTTGGACGATAAGGATATATTCAGGTCATCAACGTAGAGCCGGGACGTTACTGGGGCGGCAAGGCAGTCAGTTATATCATTGATATAATATATGAACAAGGTTGCGCTTAAAGCAGAGCCTTGTGGCACACCATTTTCCAACAGCATCAGTTCAGACGTTGACGAACCAGTCGTAACTTGGATCGTTCTATTGTCTAAGAAGCTGTGTAGGTATTTACCCAATTTTCCGGCGATTCCCGCCGTTCGCAGTTTTAGTAGTAAGCCATGACGCCACAGGCGGTCAAATGCTTTTTCTAAATCGAAAAATACTGCGTAGAGGTGCTGTTGGCGATGAAACGCCGATAAAATCTGCCTTTGCAGGCTAAGTAGCTGGCTGACTGTCGATCTTGCCTCTCGCCCGCCGGCTTGGTTAGGAGATAGAAGACATTTTTGTTCTAGGAAAAACATGAGGCGCCTATTAATCATCTTCTCCAGCGTTTTGGAAATGACACTAAGCAATGGAATAGGACGGTAACTTTCGGAAAGAGTAGGATCTTTATTTTCCTTTAGTATTGGAATGATATTGGCTGATTTCCATTGTGCCGGAATGTTTCCGGAATTCCAGATTTGGTTGAATATATGTAGGAGAAAATGTTTGCCGGAAATTGGGAGATACTTTAGCATGTACGGGTGGATACAGTCGGGGCCAGGGGCAGTGTTGGATGTGTGGTGGTTGAGTTGGAAATTTAATTCTGAGATGGTAAAGTTACTGTTGTATGTTTCGTTGGATTCGGACGGGAAGTGCACTGGCTGTTGCTCTGCTTGGTGTTTCATGCTGCGGAAGGCGGGAGGGTACTTTTCTGACGACGATGCTG
>NW_027045094.1:0-5000 GCF_950023065.1 Planococcus citri
GAGAAAAGTAGAACGATAAAATTTTATCATACGGCGGTAGCACCGTAACGAGATTAATTTTTGCTGTGTCGACCGGTTCATAAAGAAACGAGACACAGGTAGAGGAAGAAAACTTCGTTATGGGTGAATACCACGTTTTGTAAAAATGTGCGCAGCACGCAGTACGGACCAAGTAGTCCGAACTGCTGGGCTGGTCGGCACACGTTGCACAGTGACGCCGTCGCTACGGTTATTACAACGTAGTAATCGGGAACAGCGGCGGTCGTTAGCGTGAACGGTGACCTTTTCTTAAAGGTTCCCTGGTTGATCCTGCCAGTAGTCATATGCTTGTCTCAAAGATTAAGCCATGCATGTCTAAGTGCAAGCCGTCCAGTACGGTGAAACCGCGAAAGGCTCATTAAATCAGTTATGGTTCCTTAGATCGTACCCACGTTACTTGGATAACTGTGGTAATTCTAGAGCTAATACATGCCGATAGAGTTCCGCCCATCAGTCGAGTTGGTTCGCAAGTCTCTTGCGTCCTCTCGACTATCGGAAGGAACGCTTTTATTAGATCAAAACCGGCCAGGCGGCGTATCGTTCCGACGGTGCGTCGTAAACGGCCCGCGCAAAGACTTGGTGACTCTGAATAACTTTGAGCTGATCGCACGGTCCTAGCACCGGCGACGCATCTTTCAAATGTCTGCCTTATCAACTGTCGACGGTAGGTTCGACGCCTACCGTGGTGGTAACGGGTAACGGGGAATCAGGGTTCGATTCCGGAGAGGGAGCCTGAGAAACGGCTACCACATCCAAGGAAGGCAGCAGGCGCGCAAATTACCCACTCCCGGCACGGGGAGGTAGTGACGAAAAATAACGATACGGGACTCAAATGAGGCCCCGTAATCGGAATGAGTACACTGTAAAACATTGGTCGCACGAGGATCAATTGGAGGGCAAGTCTGGTGCCAGCAGCTGCGGTAATTCCAGCTCCAATAGCGTATATTAAAGTTGTTGCGGTTAAAAAGCTCGTAGTCGGATCTGTGTCCTCGCGGCGTCGGACCACTCGCTCGACTTGTCGGCTCGGTCGGCTAAGTGCCGTACCGGGTTGATTTGCGAGCAGTGATAGTTCCCGGCGTGCCAGCGGGACGTCCTGCCGGCAGGCGGACACGTTCCCTCAGTTCGGCCGGCGTTCATACGTTTGGTTTCGGCTGTTGGGAGGCGGCCGCCGATAAATCCTGTTCGTGCGTCGGCGTCTAACTTCGGTTGTCGCGGCGTACGGCGGGCCGGCACGTTTACTTTGAACAAATTAGAGTGCTCAAAGCAGGCTCGAAAAAGGCGCGTGCCTTCGCGGTGCGCGTCATACAGCCCTGAATATGGTCGCATGGAATAATGGAACAAGACCTCGGTCCCGCCTCTACGCTGCCCACAGCGCGTGAAGTCGTCACCCTAGCGGTCCGCTTCCGTGCGCGGGCTGTCGGTCGCGTTCCGATTGATCGTTCCCGTCCGCTAACGGTCCTCTTGTTGGCTCTCGTTACGCGGTTCGGGGCTCAAGCGTTCAGTTCGGGTCACGATCGTTGGCCGGTTTTCGGGACCGGAGGTAATGATCAACAGAGACAGGCGTGGGCATTCGTACCGCGACGTTAGAGGTGAAATTCTTGGATCGTCGCGAGACGAACCGAAGCGAAAGCATTTGCCAAGTATGTTCTCGTCTGATCAAGAACGAAAGTTAGAGGTTCGAAGGCGATCAGATACCGCCCTAGTTCTAACCGTAAACGATGCCAGCTAGCGATCCGCCGTTGTTTCTAGTATGACTCGGCGGGCAGCTTCCGGGAAACCGAAGCTTTTCGGTTCCGGGGGAAGTATGGTTGCAAAGCTGAAACTTAAAGGAATTGACGGAAGGGCACCACCAGGAGTGGAGCCTGCGGCTTAATTTGACTCAACACGGGAAACCTCACCAGGCCCGGACACCGGAAAGATTGACAGATTAAGAGCTCTTTCTTGATTCGGTGGGTGGTGGTGCATGGCCGTTCTTAGTTGGTGGAGCGATCTGTCTGGTTAATTCCGATAACGAACGAGACTCTGTCCTGCTAACTAGGCGGGTTCTTGTCGCCCGTGGATGTTCGGTGTAATTCGCGTTAAATTCCGTTGGGGCGACTGTGGCAACACTGTTCGTCTCTTCTGGGTTTGATGTGCGGTTATATCGAGCGCCGCGGTCACCGGCAAAACGGTATCCCCGAAAGTGTCAGCCTGCTGTCACTGGCGGTTGTGTGGTATTTGAGATTCGTCAGTTTTACGCGTCCGGTGAGCGGGTGGCAACATTCGTTTATCTGGCGCGCGAGGCTGGCGGGTTTCGTTTATTCACGGCCGTCACCAGTGGGTAAACGACACCAATTAGGGCTACCGCCGGCTTAATAAGCTTAAACTCTTCTTAGAGGGACAGGCGGCGGACTAACATAGCCGCACGAGACTGAGCGATAACAGGTCTGTGATGCCCTTAGATGTTCTGGGCCGCACGCGCGCTACACTGAAGGAATCAGCGTGTAAATATTTCCCGGGCCGAGAGGCTATCCGGGTAACCCGCTGAACCTCCTTCGTGCTAGGGATCGGGGCTTGCAATTATTCCCCGTGAACGAGGAATTCCCAGTAAGCGCGAGTCATCAGCTCGCGTTGATTACGTCCCTGCCCTTTGTACACACCGCCCGTCGCTACAACCGATTGAACGACCGCAGTGAGGTCTTCGGACCGAGGCGCGGCGGCGTTGCCTTTCAGGACCGCCGATTCGTGCCGCCGGGAAGATGACCGAACTCGGCCGTTTAGAGATTGTAAAAGTCGTAACAAGGTTTCCGTAGGTGAACCTGCGGAAGGATCATTAACGATTGTGTTATCCGTTCTCTGTATCGTGAGCATATATCTGTATGTTCACGTGGAAGAGACGGAATAATAAAGCGGTGGACTTACTGTATAATAAATACGGTCTGTTCACGCGCCGAGTAGACTTACCGTTCACGCGGTTTGTTTGCCTCCGGCGCAACGTTGTTATTTATAATGTCGCTGTTGCGCGATCGTCTTCTGGGCGACCGCGCGCGGACATAAAAAAGAAATTTATTATATTTAAATAGAACGTACACAAACTGGCTTTGATTGTACAGAAAACCCCGAACGGTGGATCACTTGGCTCGTGGATCGATGAAGACCGCAGCTAACTGCGCGTCGTCGTGTAATCCGCAGGTTATGCGAACATCGACTAGTCGAACGCACATTGCGGCCCTTGTGACCGAAGAGTCCTGGGCCACGCCTGTCTGAGGGTCGGTATATATGATACACACAAAATGTTGTTGTAGTCGCCTTAACGCACGCTACACAATGTTAAACGAGAACGTGCGCCGAATAGAAATATTCGGCGCTAGTGGGCAGCGTCTCGGTAGTCCCTGGTAGTGCGGTGCATCTGTGCACGGGACACCCGAGTCTGTCGAATAATTTGTGGCCGCTGACAACGGCTGTGATGAAATAGTCTGCAATAGCTGAGCGAAGCGCGAATTGTGTGTCCATTG
Organism: Planococcus citri; assembly: GCF_950023065.1. NCBI lineage: Eukaryota > Metazoa > Arthropoda > Insecta > Hemiptera > Pseudococcidae > Planococcus > Planococcus citri. The sequence continues at coordinate 3,534 of NW_027045094.1, forward strand.
TGGCCGTTGATCGGTAGTCTTTTAAGATTTGCCGAGCACACAGCCACAGGCGGCACACAAAGTACTTTTCGCTCACCCGTCTATGATATGTTGTTGCTCGCATTATTATTATTTATTATTTTATTGCGTTGTACACAGCGACGAGGAAAGCGAAATTGTACGAACTTTTATTTCGAACGTGCGTTCTCGCAAAAATAATCGGCTTAATTTTGCAGTAGACCACTATTTCAACTAATCATGTCGACCTCAGATCAGGTAAGATTACCCGCCGAATTTAAGCATATTAATAGGCGGAGGAAAAGAAACTAACCAGGATTCCCTTAGTAGCTGCGAGCGAACTGGGAAGAGCCCAGCACCGAATCCTGCGGCGCGTTTCGGCGCGTCCGTACGAAGGAAATGTGGTGTTCGGGAGAGTTCATTATCCCGCTAACTGATGCTGGTTCAAGTCCCCCTTGAACGGGGCCACGACCCATAGAGGGTGCCAGGCCCGTAGAGATCAGCGTCGGTTAACGGGAGAGCTTCTCCTAAGAGTCGGGTTGCTTGAGAGTGCAGCCCTAAGCGGGTGGTAAACTCCATCTAAGGCTACAATACGGCCACGAGACCGATAGTGGACAAGTACCGTGAGGGAAAGTTGAAAAGAACTTTGAAGAGAGAGTTCAATAGTACGTGAAACCGTTCGGGGGTAAACGGACAGAGCCCGTGAATCCGGGCCGGCGAATTCAGGACCGGTGCGTGTGCCTCTTGTAGGTGCTGCGCGTCGGTTTGATTTTTCGTCGGCCGTATAAAATCGGACGTTGCGACCCGTTTGGTGCTGGTTTCTGTAAGGGCCGACGTTCAGTTCGACCAGTTTGATTCGTTTCGGCGGATCAGTTTGGCGATGCGTCAGTTCCGAGCTAGCTAGCCCGACGGTATAAGAATGGTGTCCGGCGATGGGGACTTGTCCTGATCGTCGGTACCGGTCGGTAACGATTATTCGGGCCTCTTTCCGACCCGTCTTGAAACACGGACCAAGGAGTCTAACGTGTGCGCGAGTCATAGGGTGTCGCCGACTGGTGCGCAAGCATCAGTCGGCGTTATACAAACGAAACCCGACTAGGCGAAATGAAAGTAATTTTTGTGCTTCGGCACATATGGGAAGATAGCGTTCCGAGTACACGTTCTAGACTCGATCTAGACCGGACGTTCGCATTCCCGGGGCGTCCCTTCAGTCCGGCGGTGTACTACTTCGGTGGTGCGCCGTTGAACTGGGGCGCACTCGTAGCGTACACGTTGGTACCCGAAAGATGGTGAACTATGCCCGGCCAGGATGAAGTCAGGGGAAACCCTGATGGAGGTCCGCAGCGATTCTGACGTGCAAATCGATCGTCTGAGCTGGGTATAGGGGCGAAAGACTAATCGAACCATCTAGTAGCTGGTTCCCTCCGAAGTTTCCCTCAGGATAGCTGGCGTCATATTCGAATCGAAACG
>NW_027045094.1:10000-20000 GCF_950023065.1 Planococcus citri
GGCAGCCGGCCGGTACCATTGCCTACTCCTGCCATTCACTGGAAACTCATTTACGCCGATTTTTACGCAAAGTGTACACAGTGATTTTACTCTTCTCTTTCATTCGCTATATTTTTGCGAAAAAAAAAATATATACATCGAGAACCTCGTGTACCGCCTCTAATTCGTTCCCATTTTAATCAGAGCCCCTTTCAACGTCGAGTGATAACCCCCCCCCCCCACCCCGCCGTCCCCGTCCGCGCGGAAATTATGCGTGGAGGACATGCGGCGATTTTATTCGTCTGTGTACATTTCCAACTGGTTTATACGAATATTGCAATTGAATTTCGAATACGAGAGGCGCAAAAAAATACATATAAGAATAATTTTTATCAGCCAAAGTATGAGAATAATTTATACGCACCCGCTCAATTGAAACCAACACTGTGCAGTGAAAAATATCTAAAAGCAAACCGAATAGCAACTCAAAAACCAAACAGAATAGTTAAAAGTACAAATATTATAATTAGAATTTTCATTAATAAAAACGAACACGGAACTATAAGAGCTTTCCCAACACACTCGCGTCGCAAATGATTCTTCAAATAAAACAAATCAAACAAAGCAGTTTGTACTTTTCCGGAATGATGTAATAACAAAACACTTTTTTAAACACAAAAAATTTCAAATTAATCGTGTGTAAGCGCGCGTGCTTATTTGATTAAATTATCTCATCCAATTTTAGAGATAACCGATGTGCACGAATATAAAATCCAGATTGTTTATTTGCTTTTTGAAAATTGCCGTATAGTGAAAAACTGAAAGCCTGTATTCGTTTTTTTTTTTGTTTTTTTTTTGCATTAAAATTTCAAAAGAAAAGACGGTCACAAAGTAAGTCGAATTTGCGAAACAGTTATGAGAAAAACCAGTCGTTAGGATAAATGATGGTCTCCTCCCGGGGAGTGGTATACTATTGACGAAAAACAGCAAGAATAGGTCGGGAAAACCAATCGCGTTTTTCAGTTGCGCGCGTAATAAATGCATAGAACGAAGGAGGTTTTTTATTTATTTTTTATTTTATTTTTTTTAATAGGTTTTCCAGGGAGAACATTAGCCCAAGAAACGAGAAGAAGGAGAAAATAAAGTTGTGTTCTTAAACGTTTAAGAATGGAGAATAAAAATAATTCGAAGTCAGGAAAAACAGAAGCAGAAGGAAATGCGCGAGAATGCTTCACTAAAAGAAGTAGGGATACCGAGTTTTCATAGAGAGAGTAGAAGGACGATTGTTTAGCTGAAAAGATCGATAATTTAAATAAAACATGTTATCAAAGGGTGACATAGAATGTATGTGGAAGGTAAATGACAAGGAAAAAATAGAGTAGAAGCACATTATTAATTATTCATTTTCATAATTTTTATGTAATTTCGTTCGTTTATTTTAATTTAGTTTATTTAGTTAGATTTTTTGTTTTAAAGTTATGTAATTTTAAAAAATGCCGGAAATTTACTGCTTTCGGTACGTTAGCAAAATTACTCGCTCGCTGAGCTCTTAATTGTCAACGTCTTGTTGGTCTTCGTCAGTCGCCATTAGTTCGTTTTTTATGTCACTTCGAAAAACGCTGTTTTGCGACTCGTCTTTTCGTATTTCCGTCAATCTTTTTTCGCAGTCTATTTTATATTTACACTTTTTAATCTTTTCGGAAGCAGTTTTTTTTTACGACTTTTAATCAACATCGAGTATATTTCATCGTATTTCGCTAATAAACAATTAATTAATTGACCGCTACATTGTGTTAAAAAACGTTGGAAAAGAAAACATTTTGATAAACGAATTAATATCGTAACAGAGACTACAGTTACAGCGAGCCGAGGAGGAAGAGATGGCTGAATAGAGAGGTAAAACAATGCAAAATTACAAAATGAAGGAGAATATTATGACGTGATACATTTAGCTCCATCTACACACGCAGCATGAAAATAATGTATCATCTAATAGTACACACGTCCCTCAATAGATAGAGCCATTTTATTAGTTAGTCGCAACGAAATTTATTTTTTAAGACATATTTATTTAAACTCAATTGCACTATAAAAAACGAAATATATGAAGTTACCAAATTTCTTCAACTATATTTGCAGTATCTGGGCGACCGAGCTTCGAACGTTTAAAAGAAGAGGAAGAATATTCAAGGAAGATGCGATTAACGACACAGACAAATGCATTATTTGAACATAGAGGACGTAGTAAAAAGGAAATAAGTTAAGAACAGTGGAAAACAGTAAAGTGTGGCTAAAATGTGGATAAAAATAATGAGGACGTGAAACAGATGAAGTGAAGGATGTACAAGGAATCCGAGATTCAGAAAGAAAGATAAATTGAAGACACAGATCAAAATTAATAATTATTAGGAAATGAGAAAATGTAAATTCCACCTAGAAATTTTTACATAAGAATGACATTTAAGAATATAGATTTTTTTTTAAAAATGAATTGGAAAGAAAGAACGCAATTAATCGCCCTAATTAGGAATAATTTATACAGGCGAATTTTTTAGAATGATGTCTTAAGGACTTCAACCATTCAATATACACTAGCTGCCTTCTCGCCCGTGAACACTGTACAAGTACGGTCGGCGATCGGTCTCTGTCGCGAAGCAGCCTTCTCACCTGTGAACACGGAGTACGGTGGGCGATCGGTCTCTGTCGTGGAGCCGCTTTCTCGCTTGTAAATCCTGTATGAGTACGGTCGGCAATCGGTTTCTGTAGCGGAACAAATGAATTCAACAAGGAAAAATCATAAACAGTTACAAGCCCGTTTCGTTCAGGGCCGATTATAGCGGTTTCAGCCAGGAAATCGAATATTTCTTCCTTAGCTGAGAATTCCTTGTGCAGGCGAATATTTTCGAATGATGTCTTAAGGACTTCAACTTTTGTATATAGAGAGTAGTGTTGCCTCTTCGGAAATTTGTCGGTAGTGCCTGTAAAGCCTCCGCACGTTCCGAGTGGAAAGCTGTCCGTAGTGCTTGAAAAGCCTCGTTCGGTAAGGAAAGCGGTCGGTAGTGCCTGTAAAGCCTCCGCCGCTTTCCGAGACGCTACGCATCTAATACCAGAAAATGGAATATTTCTTCCTTAATTGAGAATTCCTTGTGCAGGCGAATATTTTTGAATGATGTCTTAAGGACTTCAACTTTTGTATATAGAGAGTAGTGTTGCCTCTTCGGAAATTTGTCGGTAGTGCCTGTAAAGCCTCCGCACGTTCCGAGTGGAAAGCTGTCCGTAGTGCTTGAAAAGCCTCGTTCGGTAAGGAAAGCGGTCGGTAGTGCCTGTAAAGCCTCCGCCGCTTTCCGAGACGCTACGCATCTAATACCAGAAAATCGAATATTTCTTCCTTAGCTGAGAATTCCTTGTGCAGGCGAATATTTTTGAATGATGTCTTAAGGACTTCAACTTTTGTATATAGAGAGTAGTGTTGCCTCTTCGGAAATTTATCGGTAGTGCCTGTAAAGCCTCCGCACGTTCCGAGTGGAAAGCTGTCCGTAGTGCTTGAAAAGCCTCGTTCGGTAAGGAAAGCGGTCGGTAGTGCCTGTAAAGCCTCCGCCGCTTTCCGAGACGCTACGCATCTAATACCAGAAAATCGAATATTTCTTCCTTAGCTGAGAATTCCTTGTGCAGGCGAATATTTTTGAATGATGTCTTAAGGACTTCAACTTTTGTATATAGAGAGTAGTGTTGCCTCTTCGGAAATTTATCGGTAGTGCCTGTAAAGCCTCCGCACGTTCCGAGTGGAAAGCTGTCCGTAGTGCTTGAAAAGCCTCGTTCGGTAAGGAAAGCGGTCGGTAGTGCCTGTAAAGCCTCCGCCGCTTTCCGAGACGCTACGCATCTAATACCAGAAAATCGAATATTTCTTCCTTAATTGAGAATTCCTTGTGCAGGCGAATATTTTTGAATGATGTCTTAAGGACTTCAACTTTTGTATATAGAGAGTAGTGTTGCCTCTTCGGAAATTTGTCGGTAGTGCCTGTAAAGTCTCCGCACGTTCCGAGTGGAAAGCTGTCCGTAGTGCTTGAAAAGCCTCGTTCGGTAAGGAAAGCGGTCGGTAGTGCCTGTAAAGCCTCCGCCGCTTTCCGAGACGCTACGCATCTAATACCAGAAAATCGAATATTTCTTCCTTAGCTGAGAATTCCTTGTGCAGGCGAATATTTTCGAATGATGTCTTAAGGACTTCAACTTTTGTATATAGAGAGTAGTGTTGCCTCTTCGGAAATTTGTCGGTAGTGCCTGTAAAGCCTCCGCACGTTCCGATTGAAAAGCTGTCCGTAGTGCTTGAAAAGCCTCGTTCGGTAAGGAAAGCGGTCGGTAGTGCCTGTAAAGCCTCCGCCGCTTTCCGAGACGCTACACATCTAATACCAGAAAATCGAATATTTTTTTCACTTAAAAATACTTTGTGCAGGCGAATTTTTTTTAATATATCTTAAGGACTTCAATTTTTATATGTAAAGCAGGCCGCGTTCTCACCCGTAAGCCCCGGGCGAGTATGGTCTGCGATCGGTCTCTGTCGCCGAGCAGTTTTCTCACCTGTGAGTTCATTACGAATGCAGTCGACAATCCGTCGCTGTCGCGCGGAATAAGTCAATTAAAATAGGAAAAATCATAAACGGTTACGAGCCTGTTTTGTTCAGTGCCAATTATGGCGGTTTCACCCGGCAAATTGAATATTTTTTCCTTAAGTAAGAATTATTTGTAAAAGCAATTTTTTTTAGAATGATGTCTTAAGGACTTCATCTTTTATATATGTGGTGTAGTGTGCCTTTTCGAAAGTGGTCGGTAGTGCCTGTAAAGCCTCCACACTTTCAAGCACACTACGCACCTAATAGTCCTTAGGGATGTTGACAGCGCGTATTCGAGTTTTGCATCTCCCGTGGTAACCTGTAAAAGGGATCTACCGACGTTAGTGATGCAAAATTTCGTGTTACGTCTTACAGTCCGACGTTTTGTTGGTCAGTAGACGAGTACGTTAACGGTCTTCCGTTGTAACCCTCGGTTAACACGGAAGCATTTTTGCTCCAGTAGTTGTTGGTTCCTACCGCCGACGAAAGGTGATTGGTGGTACGTTGTGCAGCCGTTCGCGGCTGTGCATAACGTTACGTTAACGGCCGTATAATATACGGTTCGAAGAAGTGTAAGTCGGCAGCTAAGCTGTTCGTACTTGTAAACGGAATCGGTGCGCTCTCCCTGTGAATAACATCGAGAACAAGCCGTTTCCGGTAAAATGTGTTGAAGGTGAGAAAAGTAGAACGATAAAATTTTATCATACGGCGGTAGCACCGTAACGAGATTAATTTTTGCTGTGTCGACCGGTTCATAAAGAAACGAGACACAGGTAGAGGAAGAAAACTTCGTTATGGGTGAATACCACGTTTTGTAAAAATGTGCGCAGCACGCAGTACGGACCAAGTAGTCCGAACTGCTGGGCTGGTCGGCACACGTTGCACAGTGACGCCGTCGCTACGGTTATTACAACGTAGTAATCGGGAACAGCGGCGGTCGTTAGCGTGAACGGTGACCTTTTCTTAAAGGTTCCCTGGTTGATCCTGCCAGTAGTCATATGCTTGTCTCAAAGATTAAGCCATGCATGTCTAAGTGCAAGCCGTCCAGTACGGTGAAACCGCGAAAGGCTCATTAAATCAGTTATGGTTCCTTAGATCGTACCCACGTTACTTGGATAACTGTGGTAATTCTAGAGCTAATACATGCCGATAGAGTTCCGCCCATCAGTCGAGTTGGTTCGCAAGTCTCTTGCGTCCTCTCGACTATCGGAAGGAACGCTTTTATTAGATCAAAACCGGCCAGGCGGCGTATCGTTCCGACGGTGCGTCGTAAACGGCCCGCGCAAAGACTTGGTGACTCTGAATAACTTTGAGCTGATCGCACGGTCCTAGCACCGGCGACGCATCTTTCAAATGTCTGCCTTATCAACTGTCGACGGTAGGTTCGACGCCTACCGTGGTGGTAACGGGTAACGGGGAATCAGGGTTCGATTCCGGAGAGGGAGCCTGAGAAACGGCTACCACATCCAAGGAAGGCAGCAGGCGCGCAAATTACCCACTCCCGGCACGGGGAGGTAGTGACGAAAAATAACGATACGGGACTCAAATGAGGCCCCGTAATCGGAATGAGTACACTGTAAAACATTGGTCGCACGAGGATCAATTGGAGGGCAAGTCTGGTGCCAGCAGCTGCGGTAATTCCAGCTCCAATAGCGTATATTAAAGTTGTTGCGGTTAAAAAGCTCGTAGTCGGATCTGTGTCCTCGCGGCGTCGGACCACTCGCTCGACTTGTCGGCTCGGTCGGCTAAGTGCCGTACCGGGTTGATTTGCGAGCAGTGATAGTTCCCGGCGTGCCAGCGGGACGTCCTGCCGGCAGGCGGACACGTTCCCTCAGTTCGGCCGGCGTTCATACGTTTGGTTTCGGCTGTTGGGAGGCGGCCGCCGATAAATCCTGTTCGTGCGTCGGCGTCTAACTTCGGTTGTCGCGGCGTACGGCGGGCCGGCACGTTTACTTTGAACAAATTAGAGTGCTCAAAGCAGGCTCGAAAAAGGCGCGTGCCTTCGCGGTGCGCGTCATACAGCCCTGAATATGGTCGCATGGAATAATGGAACAAGACCTCGGTCCCGCCTCTACGCTGCCCACAGCGCGTGAAGTCGTCACCCTAGCGGTCCGCTTCCGTGCGCGGGCTGTCGGTCGCGTTCCGATTGATCGTTCCCGTCCGCTAACGGTCCTCTTGTTGGCTCTCGTTACGCGGTTCGGGGCTCAAGCGTTCAGTTCGGGTCACGATCGTTGGCCGGTTTTCGGGACCGGAGGTAATGATCAACAGAGACAGGCGTGGGCATTCGTACCGCGACGTTAGAGGTGAAATTCTTGGATCGTCGCGAGACGAACCGAAGCGAAAGCATTTGCCAAGTATGTTCTCGTCTGATCAAGAACGAAAGTTAGAGGTTCGAAGGCGATCAGATACCGCCCTAGTTCTAACCGTAAACGATGCCAGCTAGCGATCCGCCGTTGTTTCTAGTATGACTCGGCGGGCAGCTTCCGGGAAACCGAAGCTTTTCGGTTCCGGGGGAAGTATGGTTGCAAAGCTGAAACTTAAAGGAATTGACGGAAGGGCACCACCAGGAGTGGAGCCTGCGGCTTAATTTGACTCAACACGGGAAACCTCACCAGGCCCGGACACCGGAAAGATTGACAGATTAAGAGCTCTTTCTTGATTCGGTGGGTGGTGGTGCATGGCCGTTCTTAGTTGGTGGAGCGATCTGTCTGGTTAATTCCGATAACGAACGAGACTCTGTCCTGCTAACTAGGCGGGTTCTTGTCGCCCGTGGATGTTCGGTGTAATTCGCGTTAAATTCCGTTGGGGCGACTGTGGCAACACTGTTCGTCTCTTCTGGGTTTGATGTGCGGTTATATCGAGCGCCGCGGTCACCGGCAAAACGGTATCCCCGAAAGTGTCAGCCTGCTGTCACTGGCGGTTGTGTGGTATTTGAGATTCGTCAGTTTTACGCGTCCGGTGAGCGGGTGGCAACATTCGTTTATCTGGCGCGCGAGGCTGGCGGGTTTCGTTTATTCACGGCCGTCACCAGTGGGTAAACGACACCAATTAGGGCTACCGCCGGCTTAATAAGCTTAAACTCTTCTTAGAGGGACAGGCGGCGGACTAACATAGCCGCACGAGACTGAGCGATAACAGGTCTGTGATGCCCTTAGATGTTCTGGGCCGCACGCGCGCTACACTGAAGGAATCAGCGTGTAAATATTTCCCGGGCCGAGAGGCTATCCGGGTAACCCGCTGAACCTCCTTCGTGCTAGGGATCGGGGCTTGCAATTATTCCCCGTGAACGAGGAATTCCCAGTAAGCGCGAGTCATCAGCTCGCGTTGATTACGTCCCTGCCCTTTGTACACACCGCCCGTCGCTACAACCGATTGAACGACCGCAGTGAGGTCTTCGGACCGAGGCGCGGCGGCGTTGCCTTTCAGGACCGCCGATTCGTGCCGCCGGGAAGATGACCGAACTCGGCCGTTTAGAGATTGTAAAAGTCGTAACAAGGTTTCCGTAGGTGAACCTGCGGAAGGATCATTAACGATTGTGTTATCCGTTCTCTGTATCGTGAGCATATATCTGTATGTTCACGTGGAAGAGACGGAATAATAAAGCGGTGGACTTACTGTATAATAAATACGGTCTGTTCACGCGCCGAGTAGACTTACCGTTCACGCGGTTTGTTTGCCTCCGGCGCAACGTTGTTATTTATAATGTCGCTGTTGCGCGATCGTCTTCTGGGCGACCGCGCGCGGACATAAAAAAGAAATTTATTATATTTAAATAGAACGTACACAAACTGGCTTTGATTGTACAGAAAACCCCGAACGGTGGATCACTTGGCTCGTGGATCGATGAAGACCGCAGCTAACTGCGCGTCGTCGTGTAATCCGCAGGTTATGCGAACATCGACTAGTCGAACGCACATTGCGGCCCTTGTGACCGAAGAGTCCTGGGCCACGCCTGTCTGAGGGTCGGTATATATGATACACACAAAATGTTGTTGTAGTCGCCTTAACGCACGCTACACAATGTTAAACGAGAACGTGCGCCGAATAGAAATATTCGGCGCTAGTGGGCAGCGTCTCGGTAGTCCCTGGTAGTGCGGTGCATCTGTGCACGGGACACCCGAGTCTGTCGAATAATTTGTGGCCGCTGACAACGGCTGTGATGAAATAGTCTGCAATAGCTGAGCGAAGCGCGAATTGTGTGTCCATTGTGGCCGTTGATCGGTAGTCTTTTAAGATTTGCCGAGCACACAGCCACAGGCGGCACACAAAGTACTTTTCGCTCACCCGTCTATGATATGTTGTTGCTCGCATTATTATTATTTATTATTTTATTGCGTTGTACACAGCGACGAGGAAAGCGAAATTGTACGAACTTTTATTTCGAACGTGCGTTCTCGCAAAAATAATCGGCTTAATTTTGCAGTAGACCACTATTTCAACTAATCATGTCGACCTCAGATCAGGTAAGATTACCCGCCGAATTTAAGCATATTAATAGGCGGAGGAAAAGAAACTAACCAGGATTCCCTTAGTAGCTGCGAGCGAACTGGGAAGAGCCCAGCACCGAATCCTGCGGCGCGTTTCGGCGCGTCCGTACGAAGGAAATGTGGTGTTCGGGAGAGTTCATTATCCCGCTAACTGATGCTGGTTCAAGTCCCCCTTGAACGGGGCCACGACCCATAGAGGGTGCCAGGCCCGTAGAGATCAGCGTCGGTTAACGGGAGAGCTTCTCCTAAGAGTCGGGTTGCTTGAGAGTGCAGCCCTAAGCGGGTGGTAAACTCCATCTAAGGCTACAATACGGCCACGAGACCGATAGTGGACAAGTACCGTGAGGGAAAGTTGAAAAGAACTTTGAAGAGAGAGTTCAATAGTACGTGAAACCGTTCGGGGGTAAACGGACAGAGCCCGTGAATCCGGGCCGGCGAATTCAGGACCGGTGCGTGTGCCTCTTGTAGGTGCTGCGCGTCGGTTTGATTTTTCGTCGGCCGTATAAAATCGGACGTTGCGACCCGTTTGGTGCTGGTTTCTGTAAGGGCCGACGTTCAGTTCGACCAGTTTGATTCGTTTCGGCGGATCAGTTTGGCGATGCGTCAGTTCCGAGCTAGCTAGCCCGACGGTATAAGAATGGTGTCCGGCGATGGGGACTTGTCCTGATCGTCGGTACCGGTCGGTAACGATTATTCGGGCCTCTTTCCGACCCGTCTTGAAACACGGACCAAGGAGTCTAACGTGTGCGCGAGTCATAGGGTGTCGCCGACTGGTGCGCAAGCATCAGTCGGCGTTATACAAACGAAACCCGACTAGGCGAAATGAAAGTAATTTTTGTGCTTCGGCACATATGGGAAGATAGCGTTCCGAGTACACGTTCTAGACTCGATCTAGACCGGACGTTCGCATTCCCGGGGCGTCCCTTC
>NW_027045095.1:0-16150 GCF_950023065.1 Planococcus citri
CCTATCTATATTACCTATTCGTTTAAGATACGTTTTGTTACGTTATTTAGCGTTACGTTATTAGTTTTAAGCTCGTAGAGGTGAGGTGTCGTAAGTGTCGCCCACCTTTTCATTCCTTGTGTAGCGTTTGTACGATTTACATGTTGTTTTTTATTCTTAAAATAAAAGTTTGAAAAGTTCAGCTTTTTATGCTCGTTATTTATCGTTTATTCGATTATCATGGTAGCAGAGGGTCCAAGATCCCTTTCTGCGCGTTGTGCGAAAGTTTAATCGTATTTTTTTCGAAATTTTGAGTTTGCCGTCATTGTGCACGTGGTGTGCAGGTATGCGAACACGTTGTTGAACTAATTTTTCGCTCGTTAAATGCGAAAATCGCTCTAATAATAGTGCGCGCCGAATGTCTGGTCTAAGATCGGGTAAAGAATTTCACCCAGATTCGCCGAAATCCGAAACTCCAAAAATTGAGCCAAGTGAGTCTCCGTCAACGTCAAATACGCCGCCTGTATCTCCGAATACGGCATCGAATTCGTCTAAAACAGACTCAAAAAAAGATCCGACTAACAAAACACCTAAAAAAGAAAAACTGAACGATATGGCTGCTATCAAATTTACCGTTGATCCAAACCTCGTGTTCGACGGCACCGATTTTACCACGTGGGATAAATTAATCACCATTCGAATTAAAGCCGCTGGCTATGCTTCTACGTTAATGAAAGATAGCAAGGCGTCCGACGAAGAACAGGTACGAGCACTTTCCATTTTGACCAGCCATGTGACTCGAAACATCGCGCGTCGTTATCTAGCTGATACTCCATACGAATTTCTTCAAAAACTGCGAAAAAGATATGAAGTTGAAGAAGTTGAAGGTCAAGTTGACTCCCGTACAATCGTTCAAAATCTGAAGTTCTCAGATTATAAAAAAGTTGACGATTTATGCGACGACATAATGTACCATGCCGAACGAATTCGCATCAATGGCGGTCACGTGGCACCTCAAGAGGAGGTCACCTGGATGCTAAATATAATTCCTGACCAATACTCACACGTGCGAACATCGATCAAGTCTGTAAAAGCGAACCTCACCGATCCCGATCACGTCAAAGCCCTGATCATTGATGGCTGTAAGAAAAAACCATCAACGCTAACATCCGAGCCGAAGGGTTCCGCAATGGTCACCGGCGCCGTTACCAAGTGTACTCGTTGTCATCGAACGAACCATCATGTAAAACAATGCCGTGCGAACTACGATAAAGACGGCAATCCGATTGCGCGATCCTCTGGATCTACAAATAATCAAAGCAACTCAAATGGTAACTTTAAACAATCGAATTCTAATTTTAAAAATAATGTTAATAATAATGGTAACTCTAGTGGTAACAAACAGCCTAATAATGTGAATTGGCGAAATCCCAATAATTGTAGCGTAAATAATACTAATTCGAATTCGTCTCCCCAAACGTTCGATAATACTAATACGGTCTGTTTCCGGTGCCATCAAACTGGCCATATAGGCAAATATTGTAAGAAATATGGCGATCATATCGATAGTTCAGATCGTAAACCGAAAAACGTTCAAAAAGCAAATTTAGCCGAAGTAACTTTGCTTACCGCTTGTTTTGTAGACGATCCACCGGAGGATCAATTAACTTTTATTCTCGATTCTGGCGCTTCAGGTCATTATATTCGTAATGATTCGTTATTCCATTCGTTCGTAGACGTTGATGAAACAATCGGTTCTGCGAAAACAAACATAAAAATTAAAGTAACGAAAATGGGAAATGTTAAAGTAAAAACTAATGAGCGAAGGTTTAATTTAACGCGCGTGAAATTTTCGAACGAATTTTCGGCTAATTTATTATCAGTTAGTCGATTAATGGAAAACGGATGTTCGGTAAAATTTTTAAAAGATAAAGCTTGTGTCTTTACTGCCGATGACGTACTTGCTTTCGAAGCAACAAAAACACCATCAGGTCTCTTTCAGGTTACTTTTAATCGTGATCACGCTTGCGGTCCTGTTGTCGCGAACGAACCCCCACCCGTACAGGAAAACGAAGTCGCTCTTATCACTATTACTCCTGCGCAACGTCTTTGGCATAATCGTTTAGCTCATGCGTCGTCTGAAATTACGCGAAAAATTAACGATAATTCTACTGAAAAAATTCCGTTTAATAAAGAAATCACCAGCACAACTTGCGATGTGTGTGCTGACGCTAAACAAACTCGTAATCCGACTGACGACGTGCGTTATGTAGGAAAACGTCCATTAGAAATCGTTAATATTGACACAATCGGTCCTCTCTCCGTAAATCTCGAAGGTTCTATGTACGTGTTTGTAATTATTGACGATTACACGCATTTCACCGTAATTTATACAATTCGTAATCGATCGGACGCGGTTAACTGTTTTATTACGTTTGAGCGCCAAGCAACGGCAAAATTTAATTTGAAAATTCATAAATTACGTTCAGATGGTGCGCTCGAATTCGTTGCAGGTCGTCTCAAACAATTTTGCGCCGAAAAAGGTATCGTTCAAGTTGTCTCAGAGCCTTACGTGCACGAACACAATGGGCGAGTTGAACGAATGAATCGTGTTTTAATGGAGCGAACTCGCGCGCTTTTATTTGGCGCAAAAATGCCAAAATATTTCTGGCACTTAGCTGTTTACGCGGCTACGTATATTACGAATATTTTACCTTCCTCCGCGATTAATTTTCAGACACCTTACGAACGTTGGAACGGCCACAAACCAACCTATAAATATATTCGTGTATTCGGTTCTGTAGCAATGGCACTCGTTCCGGAAGAACGTCGCGCTAAACTTGATGAAAGATCAAAACGTTACGTTGTGGCAGGTTATAGCGAAACCGGATACATTTTACTCGATGTCGAATCAAACGAAGTTTGTGAAAAAACACACGTACGTGTTAATGAAAATATCGTCTACGGAGACGCAATTGATCTGATTACAGTTAGCGACGTCGCCACGCTAACTTTTGAAAATATAATACCCGAAGAACGTGTCGAAGAAATCGCGAATCTCACGCTCGCCAAAATAAAACAAAAAGCAGCTGAACTTACGTTTGAGAAGGCTATTGAATCGCCTGACTGTTATCGTTGGCTTGAAGCGATGAGCGACGAATTGAATAATCTTGAGCGTATGAACACGTTCGATGTCGTTGAAGCACCTGAAAATGAAAAAATTCTCGATTTAAAATGGGTTTTTCGTGTTAAATCTGATGATAATTTTAAAGCTCGAATCGTTGTTCGCGGTTATCAAGACCCCCAATACTATACCGATGATATGTTATTCGCACCCGTTTCTAGAATCGAATATGTTAAAGCAGTAATTTCTCTTGCTTTAAAATTTGGCTGGCAACTACGTGGCGTAGATATTGTTGCAGCATTTTTATACGGAAAATTACTTAAACCGGTTTACGTAAGACCTCCGAAAGGTTATAATATACCAAATAATCGTTTTAAAAATGCGGTATGGAAACTCAAACGAGCGTTATATGGTCTTAAAATATCCCCGCTAATTTGGCACGAAGAATTATCTCGAATTCTTTTGCGTATGGGTCTCGTTAGATCCGCGTTCGATAGTACGATATTTGTTCATCCTGATGATCCGCTTCGTTGTATACTCGTAATATACGTCGATGACTTTTTAATAACCGGTTGGGACAATCGTTTAATCGAAGAAGTAATTAAATTATTATCCGAAAACTTCGAAACTAAAGACTTGGGACAAGTCAAACGTTATTTAGGGGTAAATATTAAACGCACCGAACACCAAATTACATTAGATCATATTGATTACATCGCTACGCTTTTACGAAAATTTAATCTCGAAAATTGTGTTCCGGTAGCGACTCCCTTCGATCTCGATCCGGCGAAATCAGATGATAAGGTCGATAAATCTTTGGAAAGCATCTGCCGCCAGATGCTCGGTGCCCTGTCTTACGTAGCGATGTGGACACGCGCCGACATCGCGTTTGCGGTAAATTATCTATCTCGATTTCAGACTAAACCCACTAAAGCCCTCTTGTTGGCTATCAAGCGAATTCTTCGTTACTTAAAGGGAACAATCGATCGAAAATTAACGTTTACGGATACGTCTGAAATAATCCTCGAAGCCTTTGTTGATTCGGACCACGGTGGCGATTCCACCGATAGAAAATCGTCTTCTGGTCTTATAATTTTTTTATATGGAAATCCAATCGTTTGGCGAACACGTAAACAAACCACTGTAGCGACCAGCAGTGGCGAAGCCGAATATATGGCGTTATCATACGCTACTAACGAAGTTCGCGCAATCCGCAATCTGCTTACCGTTTTTTCATTTCGTCTTGGTCCTACGGCAATTTATTGCGATTCATCTGCGGCCATTGCAATGGCAAAAAATTTGGAAACTAGGCGAACTAGGCACATCGATATGTGCTATCACAATACGAAGGACGCGCTTAAACGATCGGAAATCACCGTAAGCCATGTCGGATCGAATGAAAATCTCGCGGATTTGTTCACCAAACCCTTGACTCGAATTAAAATTGATCTTCTGATCGAAAAATACTTACTCTAATCCGAAATACTTGCAAACTTAACCTTTTGCCGGTTTTATTTTTATCAACTGTTTATGTTTATTTTTATTTTTTGTAGTTTTATTTTTTACTTTGCGTTTTTGGTTTGCACTTTACACCTGCAAACCAGGGGAGGGTGTTGAATGGAAATTCCCTTTCGATTCGAATCGTTCGTTCGTTATTACCTATCTATATTACCTATTCGTTTAAGATACGTTTTGTTACGTTATTTAGCGTTACGTTATTAGTTTTAAGCTCGTAGAGGTGAGGTGTCGTAAGTGTCGCCCACCTTTTCATTCCTTGTGTAGCGTTTGTACGATTTACATGTTGTTTTTTATTCTTAAAATAAAAGTTTGAAAAGTTCAGCTTTTTATGCTCGTTATTTATCGTTTATTCGATTATCAATCCGCATTTCTTATCACACACAGATGTTTCATTCCTCAAAAGTATTCGATTATCGATTTCTGTATCGATGCTGTACCATTTACAAATTACATTTACAATTCATAGCCAGACTTATACTTGATATACTCGATGTTTCGATATTCGATTTCAACATTCGATATTCAAATGCTGTTGGCCAATTGGCCATGATTGTAAATTTTTCTTCTTTCATCGTCTCTTATCTGGACTTGCTCTATCTCTGTTTCGTTTTGGCAATGTTTTACAAATTCCAAATAATTGAAAAATTCCATTCGATTTAAAAATTCACGTCCATGTTGATAGGATTTTAAAATAGAAATAATACGCTTTAGTTTCGTTTGGTTGCGAGCAGGTTGGTATTTTATGGTACTAGAGTTTAACTTTACCTCCTAGGTTTTATTTTATCCTTCGACATCATTTTTACAGAAGTTGAAAACTTCGCAGCATGTTTATTTCTGCCTCGTTCAAAGTTCATTAAGGTTATCTATAACATTCATCTTTTATCGAATAAAGTAAGTACCTATGTGTAAGAACTGAGCATGAATATTGAATATTATGGACGCCGATCCTAATTTTCGTTCACCTAAACGCGTTGATGACGCTTCGTTGAAGCATCATCTCTCTCTGACACCTTCATCCGGTTAATTATATTCCCATTCATTTCATCGTTTATGTTCATTTTTCAGTTGTAAATCAAAATGGCCAAAGCGAAACGCAAAAATGCCTTTTCTTGTTTCGTCGAAGAATTTCGAAGACGCATGCGAATCAATGGGGGCTTTCAGGAAGTGATGAAAAGAGCCGGCGAACCATGGTCAAAATTATCTCAACAGGAAAAGGATCGGTATAAGAAGATGGCTGATGATTATAATAAATCCGAAGAACGTGCCAGAGGGACAGCTCCCCTTAAAAAGAAAAAGAATCCTGTACCTATGCCAAATCGAGCACTTACCATTAAAGAGGCTAAACAACGTGAAGAGAAAATGTATATTGAAGAAATGGTTGAAAGAATGACCACAAGTACGTAACTGTCATTATTTCAGATAATCATATGGCACATATTTCGGTCGAATTAAATTCAAATTTTATCATTTCAGATGATCTTATCAATCACGTATTTTACTTGATTCATGTAAATTATTTCTGTAAGACTTCCGATGACGAATTCGTACCCGCTGAAATAGCTATTTCGAGATTTACTTTGAAGGAAGGTGTTACCGATGTATTTCATCGTATTCTCAATCCAGGTAAGATGAAATGAAACGAATACAGAATAAGAAATTTTAATACGTGGATTAATCGCCCCCCCCCCCATCATTGCTTAGGTGTTACGCCATTGGGATACAGCTACACTATTAAAGAGCATAGCGAAAAAACCCATCGCATTCCTCTTGATTTTGTCAAAGCTACCAGAGGATATTTAGGCATGTATCAAGGAATTACGGATTTCATTCAATTAGTGAGTTAAAATGGCCGAACTAAATACGTTATTGAATAGACTAATCATTACGTATTTAATTTGTGTTTGTTTGTGTGTGTGTGTTTTAGAGAAACGATTCGAAAAAAGCCGCACATCTGTACACCATGTTCGACGAACCGTTCCATAACTGTTCCATGTCAGCTGTGAAGTATTCTCTCAAACGAATATGGGAAACTTCAAATACTGATGATGACGATGGTACGTATTTACACTTCTCGTAACTTCGTATTGCTATAGTGATTCATCGATCGATGAATTATCAATTGTTTTGAATTTATGTGCAGATGATGAGGGAGAAATCGATGAAGACGATAAATATGAAAAGGTTTTCAAAGTCATGAGTTTACCAATTTTATTTTTTTTCTTGAAAAATAAGTGTGCTGCGACCTACGACGATTGTATGATTGCTTTTGAAAATACCAGCGAGGCGAATATCGAAATATTAAACGACAAATACGAATTTACCGAAGAATTAGCGTGTCAGGTGAATATCATTAGGTTATTCGAATGCAATATTGCACCCTTTCTTCAAGGGGACATCTTTGTAACATTTTGGAGGAAACTTGCTAAAAAAAAAAATTGGTTTTACTCACAAAATGGAAGCCATTTTGAATGACAAGGAAAACCGAAATCAGAGATTTTGCTTTTAAACATGGGCATCACATAAAAATATTTGAACTGGACTAAGCGAAATCGAAAAAGAATCCAAAATTCCTTCACTAGTCAAAATTTCAGGCGCTGAAATGCATTTTTCGATTTTTGGTGAATTTTTAAAAATCAATCATTTGGGCCCAAAATGAGAAAAAAAATCAAAATTTCACCAAATTGATCTAGAAAGCTAAAATTCAAGATGTACCTTATTTTCGACTCGCCGAATTGTTTGGAAACGGTTTTGAATCGTCTTGAGCAGTTCTGGAGCCTCCAGCAGATTTTTTAATGTTGGAATTTTCACAAAATTTTACCAAATAAAGGTGGAAAGCCGAAATTTACTCTTTCCTTTTATTTCAACTCGCTTTTAAGTCGACTTCAAGTGGGTTCAAATCGTTTTGGAGCCTCCAGCGGCATTTCGGAAATTTCTGGAGCCTCCAGCAGATTTTTGAACGTTGGAATTTTCACAAAATTTTACCAAATAAAGGTGGAAAGCCGAAATTCACTCTTTCCTTTTATTTCAACTCGCTTTTAAGTCGACTTCAAGTGGGTTCAAATCGTTTTGGAGCCTCCAGCGGCATTTCGGAAATTTCTGGAGCCTCCAGCAGATTTTTGAATGTTGGAATTTTCTCAAATTATTATCAAATGAAGTTGGAAAGCCGAAATTCACTCTTTACTCTTATTTTAACTCACTTTTAAGTCGACTCCAAGTGGGTTCAAATCGTTCTGGAGCCTCCAGCGGCATTTCGGAAATTTCTGGAGCCTCCAGCAGATTTTTGAAAGGCGATTGAAGGTAGTATCCTGCGGTTTTAAAGTATCCAGTGATTTTTTAAAAATTCCAGTTTTTCAATAAATGCGTAAAAAATTCTCAAAAATCTGCTGGAGGCTCCAGAAATTTCCAAAAAGTCTATGTAGGCTCCAGAACGACTTGAAACCATCTGCAGTCGACCTAATTGAGTGTTGAAATTAGCGTGAAGAGTGAATTTCGGTTTTTCACCTTTATTTGATTTAATTTTGCAGACATTTCAAAATTCAAAATTTTTCTGGAGGCTCCAGAACGGTTCAAAATGGTTCAAAACCGTTTGCAATCGGTTGGACTGGTCGAAAATAGGGCACATCTCAAATGTAAGCTTTCTAGGTCAATTTTCTGAAATTTGTGATTTTTTTCTCATTTTGGACTCAAATTTGGTTTTCAAAAATTCACCAAAAATCGAAAAATGCACTTCAGTGTCTGAAAATTTGGCTATCTGATATATTTTTGCACGCTCTTTCGATCTAGTCACTTTTTTTATTGTCAAGTTTGCGTTAAAATGTTCCTTAGGATGTCCACTTTGACAAAAGAAGTGTGTCCCAGATGACTGGTGAGGGAGGGGGTGCAATTACTCCTACTATCATATGCCAGACTAATCTAGATAATTTTATTTTCAGTTCCATCAAGAAATCGACAACGTTCGATACTGTAGCCAATCGTACACGGTCAGATGGGCTCAAGTAATCCGCGAGCAATGCCTGAAATACATCCAGAGTGAAGACGAAGACGAATACGAAGAAGAAACTCAGCAAGCTCAGCAAGAATCGGATGAAATTAAACTAGAACGCGAACGAGCCGAAGAAAAAAAACGTATCAAAGAAAACGAAGCGTTGAAACACGAATTACGGTCGATCAAGTCAGAACGCGATATTAAGAAAGAAAAGGACGAATACCGCATCAAAAAGGAAAAAGAAGATAAAAACTACGCTTATAAAAAAGAGAAAGGCGAGCACGAAATCAAACGAGAAAAGGATATAAAAAAAGAAAAGGACATCAAGTACGAGAAAGAGCCGCCTCGTCACCGTCCAATTAAACTCGAACGCGATTTCGACGATACTCCGAGAAGAGATCGACGTGGTCGCAGCTCTGAAGAAAGAAGAATAAAAAGAGAACGAGACGAATACCATCGTAGGTACGATGACGATCGCGTAAAGAGTGAACGCGACGATCGAAGATACGATGACGATCGTATCAAGAAAGAACGAGATGATCGCCATCGAAGATACGACGACGACCGTATAAAGACTGAACGAGACGACCGTCACCGTAGATACGACGATGACCGGGTAAAAAGTGAACGAGATGATCGCCATCGCAGACATCACGACGACGATCGTGTAAAGAAGGAAAGAGACGAACGCCACCGAAGATACGATGACGATCGAGTGAAAAGTGAACGCGACTACGATTCTATTCTGAAAAGCGAACACGTAGATATTCCTTTCGAGTTGAAAACAGAACGTTCCGATGGTCAAGAGTCTCATCGTTCTCGTGATTCGCGTTCAAGAAGAGATTCTTCTCGATCCGATAGCACTACCAGTTCTGGAATAAAAATCGAACGCGATGAGATTTCTGCGAGGATTAAAACCGAACGTGAAGATATTCCGGTGAAGATTAAAACCGAACGGGCTGAAATACCAACGAGAATCAAAACAGAACGACCGGATATTCGTGATGACTTTTTATTGAAAACCGAACATTTAGATATCCCGTTCGACATCGATGATGCCGCATCTGTGATATCAAGTGATGCTGGTAGCAGCTACGAATATACTCGTGATTCTGAATTACGTAATAAATCGGAAAAATCTCGATGGGATTCTCATACGGGTAAATTTCCTATGCCTATTCCTGTTAAGACTGAGAAACGTGATAACGATGGATCAGATTTCCCACTGCCAATACCTATAAAAGTCGAAAAAGATCGCAGCGATGAACGTCGATCTAACCGCACTCATCAAGACGACGACGATGATTTCCCGATGCCGATTAAGATTAAAATCGAAAAAGATTCCACCAATGATCAACGACAATCGCGTATTGCGCAACAGGACGACGATGATTTTCCTAGACCAATAAAAATTGAGAAAGAT
Source organism: Planococcus citri (assembly GCF_950023065.1). Taxonomy (NCBI): domain Eukaryota; kingdom Metazoa; phylum Arthropoda; class Insecta; order Hemiptera; family Pseudococcidae; genus Planococcus; species Planococcus citri. Next base: position 10,030 of record NW_027045095.1, read on the forward strand.
GACGCTCGACCATCCCGTAGTGCTAGGAAGGACGATGGTGATGATTTCCCGATGCCAATACAGATAAAAATCGAAAAAGAGAATTCCAGTGCTCGTAAGGACGCTGTTGATTTTCCAAGACCAATACCAATAAAAATTGAAAAAGAATCCGACGTTCGTGCTGAGCGAGACGATAATTCTGATATTCCTAGACCAATCAAAGTTGAAAAAGACGATTCTCAAGTTCGACCATCTTCTAGTGCCGAGCAGAGCGATCGTGCTGATTATCCGAGACCAATCAAAGTCGAAAAAGAAGATTCTCACGTTCGACCATCTAGTAGTTCTGAGCAGAGCGATCGTCCAGATTATCCGAGACCAATAAAAGTCGAAAAGGATTCTCATATTCAACCATCTCGTACTTCTGAGCAAAACGATCGTCCAGATAATCCGAGACCTATGAAACTGGAGAAGGATCCTTGCGTGCAACCATCTAGTAGTACTGAACCGAACGATCGTGCTGATTACTCAAGACCCATGAAACTGGAGAAGGATCCTCACGTGCAACCATCTAGTAGTACTGAACCGAACGATCGTGCTGATTACTCGAGACCTATCAAACTCGAAAAGGATTCTCCAGCCCGACCGTCTTCCGATACTCGTCACGACGATTTACCTAGAGTTATAAAACCTGAAAAAGAACGATGCGAGTTTCCACGGCCTATACCTATAAAGCAGGAAAAACCCGAAAAAGTTCCATTTCCTATGCCGATACCTATCAAAGCAGAACAACCCGAATGTTCTCGAACCGCTGTTGAAAGAACTCAAAACAACAATGTACCACCATCTGTGAACATCAAAGTCGAGAAAGATGTGAAAATTAAAGAAGAACCCTCGTCTTCTAAGGATACTTCATCCAAATCTCGTAAAAGAACTCGCGAGTTTGTAGACTTGAGCGAAGACGAAACGCACCAAAATGATCTCGGATCGAATTCTGCTAAGATTAAGAAAGATACAGAAAGCGAGACCGAATCAATGATCGATTTTGCCTGCGGCAAACCTAAACCTTCCTTCAAGGACGAACCAGTAGATTCGTATATGTCTCATGGGATAAAAAATGAAGAATTTAATATCAACCCCGAAGACTTCGATATTGAACCAATGGTTCCCGGCGAATCCTATATTCATTCGCGTGCCATGAAAATCGAAAACGAAATCAAAAAAGAAAAACGTTGAAAAACGTTTACATTTTGCGGTGCTTCGATATTATAGTTTAATATCTTTTACTTGTAGAAGTTGATTTTTTTAATTTGTGTGTTCATTTTTTTTGTTCTATTTGGACTTTAACAATAGTTTTTTTCTGGACAAAAAATTGTTTGTCTTTCTACTAATGTTTTTCATTGACGTTATTTCGCCGCACGTTTGACTTTTTTTAATTAATTTTTTAATTTTTTGTTTTGAAAATTAGAAGTATAAGCTTTCATTCTGTTGATGCAGAACTCGTTGATTTTATGTTTGTTTTATTTTACGTTTTATACCTTTGGTATTGTTCGAAATATACGTTTATAAAATTACCTAACTTAGAGAATTATTTATTAGACGATTATTTTTTTCTAATCATTCTTCGACTATTATTCTCTGTTTGACAGCATTTCTCAAAGACCCTGTTAGCCAATAGAAATTCTTACAATAGAAAAATTATAATGCAAAGCTGTCTTTGTTCGATTTAATACCTACTTTTAATCTAATTGAAAAAAGCTTCGACCATCAATCAACCTAATTACTTCGTAATTTCAATTCGAATTATTAACGCGATGATCCTACTCGTGTTGCTCGTTCTACTAAATTCATTTCCAAAATCTTTATGCAAAACTCTCGCCGATACTGTACCCTCGGAGTACTCGGAAAATCGCAGACAAGAAATGAATCTGATAAAAAACTGCGTCTATAACATTTCGGAAACTTACTCAGCCGGTAGAAATATGATTTTCATGGCCGAACAGTTGAATTCGGATTTGAGCGAGTTTCTCGTACGTGATTTAAATAAAGGCTTGAAGATCATCACGACATCGAGTAACGTGTCTCGAAACATGGGATTCTTTTTCTTTTTCCAAGATAACCGCGAGACGAGCTACGTTGAAATATTGGATAAAATTCCGCCCAATAATGTGATGAGATTTGTGGTGATATTCGACTATCAAGAGAAAATCGACCTGAGGCAGATTCAAAATACGTTGGAGGAGTTTTGGCTGTATCAGATCATCGATGTTATTGCTCTGGTACCGTATAAGATATCTAAAAATATACGAATTTATACGTATTATCCGTTTTCACCGACTAGGTGCGGAGAAACTGGTCCTCCTATATTGATCAATGTTTGGAATTCTGCCAACAGAGCGTTCCTGAATGGGCATGATTTGTTTTCGAGGATCAAAAAGGTTGGTTTGTTCGATACCTAAGTGTTAGAATGTAGAATTTTGAAGACTTTTACAAGGGAACCTCTTGAGGTGTCACAATCTGATTTGAACGGGACCGCGATTTTTGGAAAGAGCATAGTCTAAAACCCCCAAAACCGAATTTTCAGCTGCCCAAGTTCATTTTTCAATTTTTGGCGAATTTTTGAAAATTCATAAAATGGATTGTTTTTAGCGATTTATGCTTTTTTTTAAGTACAAATTTGATCAGTAAAAATGGTCAAAATAAGTCCAAAACAAATATTAATTACTCAAATCCAAATTTTCCATTTCCAGCCATTCTGGAGCCTCCAGCGCGATTTTCATATTTCTCCAGAATTTTGAATTTGCTCCAGAAGGCGTGAATATATAGTTGGGCAGCTAAAAATCGAGTTGTGTATTATACTCGACCTGTTTAACGAGTTTATCTACATTTGAGCCGATTTTGAGAGTGACACCTCAAGAGTGGTTTTTTGAGGTGTCACTCTCGCTCCAAACGGCTGGAAATTGTAAAATTTGCGCTCCGGAGTTTAGTTCATGGAGAAATACAGCGATTTGTACAAATTTCAAAAATTTCCTCACAAACGGTTACCTATCTTTTGATTTTTTGGATTTTTTAATTTTGAAAAAATCTGGTCAAAAAACCACTCTTGAGGTGTCACTCCCAACATCGGCTCAAATGTAGATAAACTCGTTAAACAGGTCGAGTGTAATACACAACCTAATTTTTAGCTGCCCAACTTCATATTCACGCTTTCTGGAGCAAATTCAAAATCCTGGAGAAATTGAAAAATAGCATAGGAGGCTCCAGAATGGCTGGAAATTGTAAAATTTTGATTTGGGGGGATAGTTACGGACAAAATACAGCGATTCGCACAAATTTCAAAAATTTCCTCACAAACGGTTATTTTTTGATTTTTGGAATTTTTTAATTTTGAAAAAAGCTGGTCAAAAAACCACTTTTGAGGTGTCACTCTCAGAATCGGCTCAAATGTGAATAAACTCGTTAAACAGGTCGAATATGATACACAACTCGATTTTTAGCTGCCCAATCGCATATTCACGCCTTCTGGAGCAAATTCAAAATCCTGGAGAAATTGAAAAATCGCATAGGAGGCTCCAGAATGGCTAGAAATTGTAAAATTTTGATTTGGGGCGTTAGTTTTGGACAAAATACAGCGATTCGCGTGAATTTCAAAAATTTCTACGCAAACGGAAAACTTTTGATTTTTTGGATTTTTTAATTTTGAAAAAAACTGGTCAAAAAGCCACTTTTGAGGCGTCACTCTCAAAATCCGCTCAAATATAGACAAATTCGTTAAACAGGTTGAGTATGATACACAACTCAATTTTTAGCTGCCCAATCGCATATTCACGCCTTCTGGAGCAAATTCAAAATTCTGGAGAAATTGAAAAATCGCGCTGGAGGCTCCAGAATGGCTGGAAATTGTGAAATTCGGATTTGGGGTGTTAGCCTTGGACAAAATACAGCGATTCGCGTGAATTTCGAAAATTTCCACACAAACGAGAAACTTTTGATTTTTTGGATTTTTTAATTTTGAAAAAGCTGGTCAAAAAGCAGCTTTTGAGGTGTCACTCTCAAAATCGGCTCAAATGTGGATAAACTCGTTAAACAGGTCGAGTGTAATATACAACTTGATTTTTAGCTGCCCAACTATATATTCACGCCTTCTGGAGTAAATTCAAAATTCTGGAGAGATTGAAAAATCGCGCTGGAGGCTCCAGAATGGCTGGAAATGGTAAAATTTGGATTTGGGTAATTAATTTTAGTTTTGGGACTTTTTTTGACCATTTTTACTGATCGAATTCGTACTTTTAAAAAAAATGCATAAATCGCCAAAAACAATCAATTTTGAATTTTCAAAAATTCGCCAAAAATCGAAAAATGAACTTGGGCAGCTGAAAATCCGGTTTTAGGGGGTTTTAGACTATGCTATTTCCAAAAATCGCGGTCCCGTTCAAATCGGAGTGTGACACCTCAAGAGGTTCCCTTGTTAGTCGATAAGTATGGATTGAAAATGAAAATTGGATCAAAACTTCAGGAGATGGAAGAAGTTTTGAGAAAATTGTTGGAAAATTGACAATATCAGATTTTTTTCAGATTTTTCAATTGAGTAAGTAGGTGTAGGTACTTACCTGATTCGAATTCTCCTCCTCATCATTATTGGATGCAGAAAGGAGAGCAATGGTTTGAATAGGTAACAGAAAAAATAACCTGCATTTCCACCAGTCACGAAGACTTCAAAATGAAAAAAAAAAAAAAAATCAGGAATATAAAATTACAGCTCTCAATGAATTTCAATTTGAAGCATTCGTCCAATCTTCAGAATTTACTGTAGAGTAATAATTTTTATAAAGTCACAACCCATAATATTCTTCTTCAAAAATGAAAACAATTCTTTATTCTTGGGAATTTTTTGAATGTGTGAATATGAATTCTGATCTAATCAGGGAACCATTATACAAAATATATTTCGAGACGAGTCTCATTTCTCATGAATATATGAATTCCATATTTATTAATGAAGTGTTTTTATAATTTCTCGCAAAGGTTTTCAATTTATACGGTTGCCCGTTAAGATGCATGGGGATCAACAGGCCACCGGAATCTACCATAATTCGATTAGCTGATAATACATGGCAATTACATGGAACTGGCAATAAAGTATTCAGGTTCATCGAAAGGCATTTAAATTTCACAGCCAAAATAGCTCTTTTTCAGAAAACTGATACCAAAAAAGGATACAAGGTGAATAATTTTTACAAAATTTTATTCCTCGATGAAAACGAAAGCTAAGAATTACCTAGCCTATCCATAATAATACCACGAACTGAGCAATTCATAAATCGGAATTAAGTACTATTTTATTACAACCATTTTAAGTACCTACTTCGTTTCATTTCACTTCGTTGATGATAAGAAATGAACGAACTAAAGTTCAATATAAAACCACATAAGTATAGATATGTTCTTCAACCAAAATGTGTTTCCTACTTCACGACCACGAATACGATAACCATACTTACTAAATAAATTACAGATGCACATAAATCACAGTCTTGAAAACATTTTTTTTCTTTATTTTAGTTTCTACGTTGTAATATCTAGCACTAAAATTTCAAAGAAAACACAGCTTGTATTAACACAACCTATTTCTTTCAGGTGAAAAACAGCACACAACCGAATTATTCTCGTTTCGATATAGCTTTTGGAAAATTCATCCGTATCCTAGATGCCGAACCAAGCGCTGAATTCATATCAGAAAACAGAATGGATTGTTTTACATGGGCAGTGCCACATGGTATCGGAAGACAACCGTCCATATGGACGAATTACATAATCGAGTTTTCACCTTATACTTGGCTAATGATCCTAATAAATATAATTATAGCATCGGTGATCGTACGTTGGATGGTGCATCGACTCCACATCAAACACCCAGACTGGTCAACCTATCGTTATATTCTTTTCTACACGTTTTCTACGTTCATAGGTGCCACGGTGAAGTTACGATCGAGATCCTTCGTCTTGCGAATATTCGCATCGCAATGGCTTCTCTATAGTTTGGTCATCACAGCATCTTACCAAGCTTATCTAGGAAGTTTGATGACTATACCTCGAACAGAACCTGAAATAAATCAACAATCGGATCTCTTAAACACTAGTTTGA
>NW_027045096.1:0-3008 GCF_950023065.1 Planococcus citri
AGAAGGAGAAGGAAGGGAAAGAATAAATGCAGCACAATAGGGAGTAGGAACATTGTTTGATAAGAGAGAGGAGTAAAAGGAAGATTGTTCAGATGAAAGTGATGAACATTCGAACATTATGTGATCAGGATCACATACATGTTGACTGTTAAGAGGATGTAATGGACAATACGGAGATGCCGCGAGAGAGAATCGGAAAAGCGACGAGGGAAGCCAGCTGTGCCCAAAGCGGAGGCGGCATATTGCCGAGATGCTGGAGCGACGCATAAAAGGGAAGTCAAGAAACCAGGAACAGAAAGGAAGAGAAGGCTGGATGGACAAGTAAAAGGAATCCGGGTTTGAGAATGAGGAGTAGTAGGAGTTAAACCATAATTGGTTGTGCGCTGCAGAGGACAGAAGATTAATATTGACGGATGGAAAAGTAGTAAGGAACCTGCCGGAAGAAGAAGCTCGCCGAGCTAATAAGTCAACTGACTCATTTCCTTCTATTCCAGAATGGCTAGGGATCCAAAGGAAATTAACCTCGATTGCACAAAAAAGAAAGAGGTCATGGATCAAGGAACGTATAAAAAGGATTACATAATCAGTAGAGTGGGGAGGCAGAGGAGATGCAACAGCCTGTAGCACGCTTTGAGAGTCTGATAGAATAAGGAAATTACGAGAGATCTTCGAAGATCTGATGAAGAAAAGTGCATGGAGGATAGCAATAGACTCGGCACAGAAAGTCGAACAGAAGGAAGGAAGTTTAAAAGGACTCAGAGTGATTTAATGAAGGACAAAGAAAGGCTGCACCAACTCCACTTGGGCTCTTGGAACCGTCCGTGTAGATTGTAACGTGGTTAGAATAGTGGGAGTTTAAGGTATGTAAAAATTCCGATCTAACGGCGTGATGCAGAACGGCTGTAGGGGGAGCAGAAGAGTAAAAGCAATTAATTGGATGAAGAAAGGAGGAAAAGTTAAAAGAAAAATATGGGAGCTTATCGCAAGTGTGAATGTATGGTAAAAATTGAAGGAGTCGAGTAGAAATAAGAGACAGAATTGGTGTTTTATTGGCACTAAATCGCCAATCCTGTAGAATGAGGGAATAAGAAGGAATAAGTGAGGAAGAGGAGATAGGAAGACGTTTAATAAGGAAGCGGTAGCCCAAATAGGAACGCCGAATAAAGAGTGGAGGAATGTGGGTTTCCGCTTGAATAGCAGGGATAGGAGAAGATTTCTGAGCTCCAAGACAGAGGCGGAGGCAAGTATTTTGGACGCGATCGAGCTTGGAGAGCAAAGACCTGGAAGAGTTACCATAAATAAAACAGCAATAATCTAGAATAGAACGGATACAGGATTTGTAGAACATGAGCAAAATGCACGGATCACCTCCCCAGTTCGTATGTGAAAGGGACTTAATAAGGTTGAGCCTTTTTAGTGATGACACGTATATATAGTTAATATGCTTGTGGAACGAAAGACGGCTATCCAAAAATACTCCTAAGTAACGGAAATGGTTAGCCAGGGGGATCGGATTACTATTTAAGGAAAGACTAACTAAGTAGGGGTCAAAAGGACGAAGAGTAAAGACAACAGCAGAGGATTTCGTTGGAGAGATAGACAGATGAATATTAGATAAAGCGCTTTCCAAAATCGTTAAGTAATGTTGCAGCTGGGAATTAGCGGTGGAGATACTACGATGGGTGGAGTAAATGAGGATGTCGTCAGCAAAAAAAAGGGAAGAGGAGATTGTTGACAGAGAAGCAGTTTTTATAAGGTAAATGTTAAAAAGGGTTGGACTTAGACAAGAGCCCTGCGGTAGTCCACGAAAGACCAGTCTAGAAATAGGTTCGAGCGGAGAAGAGAGAAAGATAGTCCTAGATTGGAAAAGGCTAATGACAAGAGCAGAGAAGAAGGGTGGAATATTCAAGGAGAGCATGGAATCGAATAGGGTGGGAAGGTGGACATTATCGAAGGCAGCAGAGACATCGACGAAGGAAGCAATGAGGAATTTTTTGTTAATAAAAGATAAATACACATCTGACAAGAAAGTACTGATACAATCGGGAGGGCCGCGTCCAGGGCGAAATCCAAACATATTATTTGGCAATACTTTATTGTGCTCAAGCCACCAAATTAGCCGTCTATTAATTATACTTTCAAACAGCTTTCTGGCACAGGGAGCAAGTGAGATTGGTCGAAGAGAGGAGGAGTTAGGTTTTGGGATCGGGACAACAATGAAAATATTCCAAACAGATGGAGTAGAACCAGACGAGAGAAATGAATTGAATAAATTTAAGAGGAAACGAAGAGCGGAATCAGAGAGACTTTTTAGTACGAGAAAGGGAATTCCGTCTTTACCAGGAGAAGAATTAGAAGAATTACGTAAGGCAGCTTCCAATTCAGTGTAGGTAAAAGGAGTGAGTAGGAAATGAGAGGAGGTGAGGGGAACCGGGATGCGACAGGATTCTTGGAAGCTAGGAACGTAACAAGGAGCTAAGGAATTGATAAATGGAACTAATTTGTCTGGAGACAGGATATGATTTGAAAGATGTTGAGCTGAAGAAGATTTGAAAGTCTTCGCCATTTTCCAAATGTGAGTGAGAGGAGTGGAACGGGAGAAAGCGGAGCAGAAATTTCTCCACGAGTTCTCTTTTGCCGTTTTAAGAGTATACCTAGCTTTGGCATTGGCACTTTTGTGAGCGAGAAAATTGGAGAGATTAGGACAGGAACGGAATGTTCTAAAGGTGGATAAACTTCGATCAAAGGCAACTTTGCACTCTTGGTTCCACCACACAGAGGAAACAAATTTGGACCTTTTATGTGTAGGAAGCTGAGCAGGAGAAGAAGAAAGAGAGGCGTTGGAAATAGATTCCATAAAAAGGTCGTATTGAGAAGATGGATTTAAATGCGAAGGAATTAGAGACAGTGAAGAGTCAACGTAGGAACGAAAGATGGGCCAGTCTATCTTAGAGAGAACCCATCTATGAGATTGAGTAGGATTATTCAGAGTAGAATGAGAAAACTGA